>NW_006763159.1:0-1790 GCF_000264905.1 Stereum hirsutum FP-91666 SS1
CTCATAATGTCTTCAATATCGGTTCAAATCTCGATGTGGCGGGCTCGAAATGACGAGAGGACCGTGCGCTATCAGTCACGCCGCCGATTCCTCATCGATGTTGGTGGGCGCGGTATTGCACTCGCAATACCGGTTTCTGTCTGCGAGGCGCACGTAGCACCATAATATGGGCGGCAGATAGATTTTTCTCATGATTTGTCGACTCAACGGGGCAGTTTGCAGGTGCGCACGATTAGTCTGGGACAGGTGGATCAGTGGGAACTTGGGTATGGGAGAGGGACGGGCCACTCGAGTGTGGCGTGAATTAGGCGCCTGTTTATGTAATCTGCAGCTCACGCGTGAGCTGCTCTCTGCTGGTCAGCTTACCTCTGAAATTGTGTAGTATGTCTGATAGAAGTTATTATGCAGCATGGCACCTGGGTCATATGACTGCCTGTGATTGTAGATGACCCTATGTATCATGAAACCAGCCACAGCTCGTGAGCGGGTCTGAATATGTGTACAAGATCACTTTTGGTGGTAAGTTCGGTTCGGAGTGTAAGTTCGCTTTGCTGTTGCCTTGACCTTTTGCTCGGGGTAAATGATCTTGTGTCAGTAACTTTGCTTGCTCACACGTGTATAAGGCTAGACTATGGTAAGTTCGTTTGGTAGCTTAAGTTTGTTTCTGCACGTCGGACGAGCATACTCAAATGTGTATACGCGTAGACTATAGTAAGTTCGTTTCCTCCGTTAAGTTCGTTTCTGGATACCGGATGGGAATACTTATATTTGAATACCTGTGGATTACAGTAAGTTCGTTTCTTCCGTTGAGTGCGTGTCGGGGGAGCACACCTACTGTGGTATATGCGTAGACTAAAGTAAGTTGGTTCTTCACTTCGAACTGTTTCCTACAGTAAGTTCGTTTTGTGCAGTAAGTTCGTTTCTCAGCGTAAGTTCGTTTTGTGCAGTAAGTTCGTTTCTCAGTGTAAGTTCGTTTCTCAGCGTAAGTTCGTTTCTCAGCGTAAGTTCGTTTCGTGCAGTAAGTTCGTTTCTCGGCGTAAGTTCGTTTCGTCAGTAAGTTCGTTTCTCGGCGTAAGTTCGTTTCGTGCAGTAGGTTCGTTTCTTGTGTTAGTTTCGTTTCTTGTGTTAGTTTCGTTTCTTGCGTTAGTTTCATTTCTCACTGTAAGTTCGTTTCTCACTGTAAGTTCGTTTCTAGGCTTAAGTTCGTTTCTCTCAGTAAGTTCGTTTCTTGCGGGGTCCGAGTACAGTAAGTTCGTTTGCTAGTTAAGTTCGTTTGTGCATGCGCTAAGTGCGTGCGTCGGAGAGCACTCTTTTTGGGGGTCTCTCAAATGAAGATGCTCACAAGGGTATGAGGGACCCGTTAGGCGCTCCGTCGAAAAAAGCGATGCTACGTAGTAGCATCGGGACGCAGGTAGCTAGAAACGCTCTCAAACATCTCTGCCATATTTTTCATCCCGTCACGCTCAAACCCACACCCAACCCTCGCCCCATCATTTATATTACGCCTCCGTCAAAAATGACACGAAAATACCCAAACGAACACGACTCTGACGTCACTCCCTTCCTTCCACACGTCTCCTGCATCTCGAATCACGCTCCTATCATCACGCTATCATCACGCTCCTATCCGACACGCTCGTATTTTCACTCACATCGACTCTGCCCGACTTATCACGTCGCACCCACATCTCTGACGCTCATCTTCACCACCTTCACACACCTCAAAAACATCACAAACACGCTCTATTCCACCGACACGTAAAACACGTCCTCGTCACGACCCACTCAAC
>NW_006763159.1:4989-6982 GCF_000264905.1 Stereum hirsutum FP-91666 SS1
CTCCTAGAGACGGTAATTTTATGGAGAAAACACACTTGAGTCATTCCGCTATGGGACGCTGTGGCGTTAGGTTTGACTTGTCGGTCACCGGTATCTCCCGCCCTCCTCTCTTTTCAAACCCCACCTTCCGCACTGCTGTCGCGATGGTGAGTGCAGGGGTTCAGATACGCATCTCATCCGTCTGAGTGTATGAATGTATGATTATCTTGGTCCTGCTGTCTGTGTCGCTGTATGCCTGTATGTTTGTCTCTTCATCAATTCTTTCAGTGACCTAGGTCTTAGTGCTCGGACTGTGCTACGCTCGCTAGCTGGCCACCAAGGAAACGATGAGTTTACTGGCCGTGAAATTCCTAGGGTATCTCTGGGCTCGTTCAGTTCTCTCGCGTTGTGGGTTCCCTATCACGGGAGGAAGTGTTCTATCTCCATAATCTGTGGCAACTGTCTGAATCCAAGTAACTCGATCGGTTAATCTTTAGCAGTACACAGAAGGAATAGGTAGGAGAGTTTGAGTCTGCAGGGATCGTCCCGTCGTGAATATGTTCGTGATCACCCATTTCACCCCCCATCTTAGACGTTGCGGGCTCAAAATAACGACAATAACATGCTCAGTCAACCACTATCAAGACTTGAACAACAACGGTTCACAAAACGTTCATGGCAGGGATAAACATGTCGGTGAGTTTCCGCTTCCCATAGTTCATCCACAAAAGTACGTTCGCGTTCGCTCAATATCGGTTCGATTTCTAACGTTACGGGCTCCAAATGACGGGACGGGCAAGGAGTATTGACCCAGATAAAGGTTGAATAGGAAAAGGCCCACCGATCGTCGATAACAAGGACGATAACGTTAGTACTTTCTCATCTCCCTTATACCTGTCTCGAAAGTCAGTTCGCGTTTGCTCAATTCCTTCTCGATTTTCAATGTAGCGGGCTCGAAATTACGGCAAGGTTTAGCTCCATCAACGCCAATAAACGTTTGGCGGGACACCGGCCACTCATTCTTGAGAACGAGGCAGAATATATTGGTGGGTTCTATCTCCTAGCACCCCTTCTCAAAAACGTCTTCGCGTTTGCTCAATTATTGTTCCATTTTCAATGTAGCGGGCTCGAAATGACGGGACGACGCCGGTGCACGAGTCACAATAAAATTTTGGAAGGGAACGGGCCACTCAACGGCGAGAACGAGATGAAACACAATGGTGAGTTTTCGCCTGTAGCATCCTGTTCCGAAAATGTGTTCGCGTTAGCTCCAATAGTCCCCGATATCCAATGCCATGGGCTCAAATGAACAGCATGAGTACGGCCTATCATCTCCAGTGAATACTTGGAGAGAAACCACCTACACCTCGTCTATAGCGAGCACGGACAGCGAGGTGAGTTTCACTCTCAGCACCCCCCTCCTCAAAACTCGGTTCGCTCTCGCTTATTCTGGGTTCGTTTCTCAAGGTAAGTAGCTCGTAATGACGGCCTGCATATGGGCCATCGATCCCTGTTCGCAGTCCTGCACACTACCGCTACAAACGGACATGATTGATGCCAATCTCCGAGGTGAGTCATGGTCCCAAAATGTTCCTCTTCGAATTTTCGTTCGTGTTTGCTCATTTGCGGTTCGATTTGGCTTTCTATAGGCTCAAAGTGACGGGAACGGTTACGTATGCCTGCAGCACACAAGGCGTGATGTGAATTGACCCGGTAATGAGGGAGATAGAGCGGCTTTGGTTCGGTATGTTTTATCCCTCAACCCTCTTTCGAATATTTGCTCGCATTCGCTCAATACCGGCTCGATTTCCATCGTTGTTGGCTCTATCGGACCGGCCGCATTGGCCCTACCCAGCGCCATCCAGGTTTGAAGCAAAACGGCCGGGAAATGGTCTAGATCAAAGCATTTTACCTCAGTGTGTCATCCCCACCAACACTCCCTCCGTCAATATCGTCTCGCGTTTGCTCATTTCTCGCTCAATCATCGTCGTTTAGGGCTCAATAGAACAGTAAT